>NW_027210930.1:305000-311071 GCF_029030835.1 Brachyistius frenatus
TGACATTTTTTTTGACCTAAGGAACAAGAGTCACCCCATTCATGATGATCAAAAGAAACGCCGGTATTTCCTTCCCAAACGTGTTTTTCGAGAGGCCTTTATTTTTATTCTCTCCACCGCTGCAGAGCAGCTGTTAATATTTCAACGCCTCTCATCCCACACCCAAATATCTCAGGGGTTGTATTCAGTTGCCGTCTGCTGATTGACACAAACAACTCCCTTCGGTTCGACCTTCACGGTGAACTTCAAAATGTCCCGAGTCATGATTTTCTATTCAACACACACCGTTGCTGATTGATCCTTAAATTACTTCATTATATTGAAAACATATTTATATTCCGTCAGACAGAAATATATATATATATTTTTTTTTTTTATTTCAATATGAATTAAATGTCAAACTATAGGCTGTATTTATGCTGCTCCTTCATCACTTCTGTCATTTTCTGGAGGTGCCGTTGTTCGTGTTGATCTATTCCAACCTCCCAGAAAACACGTATTTCTTCCGCACGTTCAAAGTCATCTTTCATCTAATAGAACAGGAAACGGGGGTAATACGATCTCCCTCCACCTCCTCCAATAAAACGATTGTCAAAAAGCACACTAGGGCTCGCATAAAAAAAAAAAATGCTAAACTGGAGAATCAAGCAGAGCGGTAAATAGAACGGAGGGGAGCGTTGCTCTCAGGCGGGATTTCAAGCATCTTGTCACGCAGATAAACAGCTCTCTTGTTGTTCTATTGTCGAGACGCTCAATGCGCCTCTTTTAGTCCTTTTGTTATTTTGACTCTCAAATGCCAACGCAAGGTAGAAAATAATGAGTCGGGGAGGAAGTGGAGTGTGTGTGTGTGTGTGTGTGTGTGTGTGTGTGTGTGTGTGTGTGTGTGTGTGTGTGTGTGTGTGTGTGTGTGTGTGTGTGTGTGTGTGTGTGTAAGACTGAGGGACGGCAGACCTTGGCAGGGAGGTAACAGAGTTGACAGTGATCTAGTGCTCCCATGCTGCTGAGAGTGCAACACATCCACCATACAGAATAGAATAGAATAGAATAGAATAGAATAGAATAGAATAGAATAGAATAGAATAGAATAGAATAGAATAAACGCACACCCTTATGTTTGCGTGCCAGGTACTACCACTACCTGTTCACCCACTACGTCCCGGCCAGCCTGCTGACGACGGTGGACCGCATGGCAAACTGCGAAGACATCCTGATGAACTTCCTGGTTTCGGCCGTCACCAAGCAACCGCCGATCAAAGTCACGCAGAAGAAGCAGTACAAGGAGACCATGATGACCCAGGTAGGACGGAGTTCACTCGCCCGCCGTGCCGACGGAGGCGGAAGCTCCTTTTCAGCGAAAGGACAGGCCGTGGACATGTCACCTGTCGACAACAGGGTTTGATTAACATAACAACCATTCACACTCGTAATCGCAACCGTGGGCAATTAATGGGGTATTTTTTTTTGTTTTGTTACTCTTATTATGCAAGCAAAAACCCAAAAAACTTCAAAAACTTTACTGTTTGGATCTAAATCAAACCACCAATAGAAACTCCCGTCTCCAGCGCGTGTCCCCGCCCACCACGTCCAACTCGCAAAACTTTTTGATTTGCAAGCAAAAAGTCTCGTTTCATTATTCTGTTGTTTTCAATGGAAATCTTTTTTTTTTTTTTTTTAGTTCATATATTTCTTATATTTGTGATAATGTTGTTGTTTTTTTGTGTTGTTTTTACACAAAAATACCTTCATCAGATTTCAGACGCATCATTTTGCGTCGTCACCGACGGCTGTGGTGATGCCCAGCGGTCATTTTCACGTCTCATGAAATGCATTGTGGGATTCTTATCAAAAAGTAGTCGAACAGACAGTTTTGAATGCATTTGCTTTCACACAAAACATCTGCCAAGAGGCAGTATTTTGGACTCATTAGCGTTTGCCGACATCCACGTCAGCTAAAAAAAAACGCCCTTCCCTTTACATTTCTCGGCGTGATCGGTGGAAAAGTGTGAGACAGTCAGCGGGAACGTGCTGTCCTGTCAGATGCGTGTGGTAGTTAGAGCGGGACACACCCCCAAAATAAAAAATAAAAATAAAAAAAGCAGAGACTCCTTTATCAAATAATGGGCCCCTGCTGGTCGAAAAATTTCATCCTTTTTTTATTAAAGAGAAAAGAAGACGAGGAGAAATTCCCGTCTTCCTGCGTCGGATGAGTGATGGTGGAAAAGTTGGGAGGCCGCATTCAGCCCCGACCTTCTCTTTGGGAGACCCCTACATGTTGTGTGAGTGTGTGTGTGTGTGTGTTCATGTGGCCGGCCCGGTGTCAGGTTCTGATTGATGGCCTGACCACAGGCAGGACGATGACTCGGCAGTATGGACTCGGTGATTAATGTCTTAATTGTGAAGGCAGCACGGCAAACACAGATTTACTCCCCCTTCCCTCCCCCTTTCCTTCCCTCGCTCGCTCGCTCGCTCACCCTGTCTTTTTTCCTTGAGAGTGTCTCTCTTTCTTGTTGCCCCCCTGCCCCCCCCCCCACTACCCCTCTCAGCCCATGATTTGTTGCTTCGCTTCGAGCAACAGCAGATCGCCATTTGGCATGATCGAGGTTGGAAGGAGCCGACATCTTTTGGGGAACTTTTTTTTTTACCAGCAGCAACGGTTTCAATGGAGTGACAAAGAGACTGGGTTTTTTGTTGTTGTTGTTGTTGTTTAACAATTAATTTACGTTCCATTAAAAGTGCACAAACCGCTTCACTTTCGTCATTCCGCCCGACCCGGCTGCCACCAGATCAATCTCCTCCACGAGCCCATGCCGAAGCTTACCAAAGGCCTCCGCTGCCCTCCGCCTCTCCCTCAACTGTTCCATATCCAAGTCATTTCTCAGCAGAAGGCACCCATGGGATCAACACCCCCCTCCCCCAACCCGCCTACACCCCTCTCTCCCTCCCTCCCCCCCTCTTTCCCCACGCTCACCGCCCTTATAAGATAACCAGGTGAAGGAAGCAGAGCAGCAGCAGGCGATAGCATCATGGAGTCGTCCGGGAGCTGATTAGAAATAATACCAAAAGCAATTCGGTTGTTCGGTACCCAAACCCTAATTTTGCATTTGTTTACTATTTAATCCTTTATACTCTGTTTTTTTTGTTGTTTTGTTGTTGTTGTTTTTTTACTGTGCTGTACTGGAAATGAAGGTTTGCACCATTTCCTAACGCGTTCACCCTCTCCCTTCCTCTCTCTCTGTGTGGTTTATCCAAAACAAAGGGCTCCAAGGCGTCCCGATGGGCCGACCCGGACCACTTCGCCCAGCGACAGACCTGCACGAACGCCTTCAGCCACTGGCTGGGCTTCATGCCCCTCGTGCACTCCCAGATGAGGTTGGACCCCGTGCTGTTCCGGGACCAGGTTTCCATCCTGAGGAAGAAATACAGGGACATCGAGAGGCTGTGAGGACGCAAAACGGCGAGCGACAGATACCGGAGGAGGTGTTCGTAGGTCTCCCGCTCGGGAGGGACACGAAGACACCGGCTGAACGAACACCGGTGAGGACGGGAAAGGAAAAACTCACGCACGCACTGCGCGTAAAGATCATAAACTGCCGAGGTGCGTGCAAGACGTTTAACGTGGAGGACAAAAACAAAACAAAAAAGACAAAACGCTGATTCTGCGTGCGCGTGGTCGACATCGAGCATGGAGACACAAAGACGCGGACGCGTTAAAGCGAGTCCCGACCGCAGACGGTTCAGTGTGCGTTGCATGGTTTGAACAAGACAACTGTGCTGTGTAGGACCTGAAAAATAATGTAAAAAAACAACAAAAAAAAACAAATCTAAAAGATTTATTTATCGTGGAAAGAAAGCTCCAGAGGTTTATGAGTAACAGTCACGAAGATGTACAGCAAAGACTCGCCGTGGACTCGTTGTGTCGGAACCACGTGACAGCTGCTACACCGAAAAACAACCAGAGACTTGGCGATACACCTCCTGTATACTACTGTAGATTTTCAGCAGCAGTTCATGTCTGTATGAAGCAAATGAAAAAAAAATAAAAATAAAGATGTTATGTTATAAGGAGAGAAGACGGGTCTCTGCTCTGTTACTTGCTCCCGTCCTTAGTTGTTTTTTTTTTTTCATTCCATCCTTGCGTCTCTAGATTTCAAAGTGACTTTGTGCGTTACCGTGAGCTATTTTCTGACTTTTATTTTATTCAAGTTATTTGTAATTATGAATAAGTATGGATTTCTGGTGTAATTTTGGACGAAATATTCTCGTTTGACTTTTGAATGCAATTTTGGACGACATGCTATGATAAGACTTTTTCATATAATAGTGACAACTTGCTATAATATTTCTTATGAATACATTTGCGACAACAATTAATATATGTCAATTTTTGACGAGGTACTATATAGTCTCCTTCACTAAATTGGAGGATGCGGGCATTGATCCCACTGCCTGTCACATACTAAGCAAGCACTCTACCATTTGACCTAATCACCTCTGATAATACTTGTAACGGTAAGTGTGAAAAATTTATATTCTGGTTAAAATAATGGACGTCCTGCTATTGTGACTTTTTTAAGCAATTTTAGACGACATGTCATAGTATGACTTTTTTTTATATAATTTTGGAAGACATGCTATAGTATGATATTTTAATGTAATTTTGGAAGACATGCTATAGTGTGACTTTTTTATATAATTGTGGAAGACATGCTATAGTATGACTTTTTTATATAATTTTGGAAGACATGCTATAGTATGATATTTTAATGTAATTTTGGAAGACATGCTATAGTATGACTTTTTTATGCATTTTGGAAGACATGCTATAGTATGACTTTTTATATAATTTTGGAAGACATGCTATAGTATGACTTTTTATGCAATTTTGGAAGACATGCTATAGTATGACTTTTTTATATAATTTTGGAAGACATGCTATAGTATGACTTTTTTATATAATTTTGGAAGACATGCTATAGTATGACTTTTTTATGCAATTTTGGAAGACATGCTATAGTATGACTTTTTTATGAAATTTTGGAAAACATGCTATAGTATGATATTTTAATGTAATTTTGGAAGACATGCTATAGTGTGACTTTTTTATATAATTTTGGACGACATGCTATAGTATGACTTTTTTAATATAATTTTGGAAGACATGCTATAGTATGACTTTTTTATTTAATTTTGGAAGACATGCTATAGTATGACTTTTTTATGCAATTTTGGAAGACATGCTATAGTATGATTTTTTTTATGCAATTTTGGAAGACATGCTATAGTATGACTTTTTTATATAATTTTGGACGACATGCTATAGTATGACTTTTTATGCAATTTTGGAAGACATGCTATAGTATGACTTTTTTATGCAATTTTGGAAGACATGCTATAGTATGACTTTTTTATGCAATTTTGGAAGACATGCTATAGTATGACTTTTTCATCATATTTTGGAAGACATGCTATAGTATGACTTTTTTATATAATTTTGGACGACATGCTATAGTATGACTTTTATATGCAATTTTGGAAGACATGCTATAGTATGACTTTTTTATCATATTTTGGACGACATGCTATAGTATGACTTTTTTATATAATTTTGGAAGACATGCTATAGTATGACTTTTTTATCATATTTTGGACGACATGCTATAGTATGACTTTTTCATCATATTTTGGACGACATGCTATAGTATGACTTTTTTTATCATATTTTGGACGACATGCTATAGTATGACTTTTTCATCATATTTTGGACGACATGCTATAGTATGACTTTTTTATCATATTTTGGACGACATGCTATAGTATGACTTTTTGATCATATTTTGGACGACATGCTATAGTATGACTTTTTTACATATTTTGGACGACATGCTATAGTATGACTTTTTCATCATATTTTGGACGACATGCTATAGTATGACTTTTTTATCATATTTTGGACGACATGCTATAGTATGACTTTTTTCATCATATTTTGGGCTATAGTATGACATCATATTTTGAGCGACATGCTATAGTATGACTTTTTGATCATATTTTGGACGACATGCTATAGTATG